>NC_056747.1:819846683-819881683 GCF_019279795.1 Protopterus annectens | reverse complement strand
CAAGAAAAAACTATCCAAATCATCCTTCAAGGACAAAGATTTAATCCAAGATATATGCTATGGGCACATAGTCATGCCCACCATCAATGCAACAGCATTCACAGCAGACATCAAAATGCAACTACAGCGAGGCTCACCTGGGATGATCCCTGACTAACAAGGCAGGGAGGGAATCAAGCAAAACCAGGATAGCCTTTATCAGAAAGATATGAACCAGCAAGAGAGACAGAAAGGAGTATTTGAAAGCCTTAAGCACCAAAGTAGCAAAGAATCAATGTTTTTGCTCATCTTGTTCCTCTTTGAAGCCATCCCTCACTGCTAAGTGAAAGGATTTGGATTGTAGGCTTGGGGAAAGAGAGAGGCTCTCCAAAACTACAAGGAAGTAAATCCTCGTTTTACATAAAGCATATCACTGAAGGTTGCAAGAAGCCAAAAAAAACACCAGTCCTCCTGAGGAGCAGTAGCAATAACATCCACAAAAGCTTGTCCCAAAGGAAGGAACCACCAAGAAATCGAGCAAAGAAGCACCCCAGCTATATTCTGGATGCTAGGTTAAACAAAACTTTGTGTGACTCAAAATTTCAAAAACATAAATATCATTCTAAGCAGAGTAACAAACCTCAGAGATGCTGAAGTTTTCTGCATCTCAGAAACACCAGCACCCGGAAGCCAATCAGAAAGTGAGCCCAGAGCCCATCAGCTCTAAAAGGCAAAATACACCATGATCATATCAGCAAGTAATCAATATATGCAGGGAGTCAGGTCAGGTGAGATTGTATATGGCTGCTCCACGGCCAAAGGTGGCCAATGAAGAGAAGCCCACTCTAGGCCATGCACTGACATTCAACCATAGTCTGTCAGATGTGAAGGCTTGCGTCCTTGACGCCACGTCCAAAGAAAAGTAGGGAAAACACCCAACTGCTCATACTTGAACTGTGGACCTTGGTACAGGCTCACCAAGTAGCTCTTCCTATGCCAGGACTGTTCAGTCAAGATGGGCTGTGAGGGAGGCCACAGAAGGAGGAGCCTTCAGCCTTGAATATTGTAGATTTGTGATGTGATAACTCAGTGGGCTGTTCCCAATATAGTTAGGAATGATTCCTGCCCTGACAGACTCTGGAGGGCTCAACCTACCACTGAAAGACCTTGGCACTATTTGGACCTCCAAGTATAATCTCAGGTATCACTCTGGATCCTTTTACTGCTGCAGCATGAAGCTTTGTTTCATTATTCCTCTTGAATTCAGGAACACAGCAAAAAAGCAGGCACAGGAACTTTACAACTGTAACAGCAAAGCTCGACATTTACACGTGGAGAGTGACAAAATAAACTAGTGAGTGTTTGGTGGATGTATGCTTACACAGTTAATGTTTGATATCACTTTTAAGACATCCATCCCTGAACATGCAAATTAATTAGAAAAAAAATATTATGAATGCTGATCGATGAAAAGAGGAGGAACCCTAACCACAGAACTCATTAAGGAAGGTCTTTAATTTAACATTTTCATGCTACACAATATAACTTACTAATAAAGCTATAACACATTAATAAAGTAACTGCTTAAAAATCATTTCTTGTAGAAGAGCAGCAATATTTTACATCTGTATAATAAGTGTTTTTAAGACAAGTTCATCAAGGCAGTCAAGGGCAGTTTTAACAGTCTTTACTCAAAACTTCTTCCAGCTTGATACTTGGGAATGATGGGATACTCACTAATAAGCAGATCCAACTTGGCAACTGATCTCTAATCCAAGTGTTCAAGCTCCTTTCCTACTTTCATAACGCACCCGTTCCCTCTGCTTCTTCAGACTGAGTCTGCCGCCTAACTGCTGGGTAGCAAAGAAAAATGCACTAAGAAGATGGGCTTGAAACCAGAGTAGGTCTACTATGGCCATCCAGAGCATGGAAACAGAATTTGGAAGGGGGGGGGGTGGACAGTGGTTATTGAAATAGATGTACTAGGGAATATTAAATATCCAGCACTATGGTCAGTCTGTAACTTCTGGACTTTATATTATCCTGCCCATCCACTTTGAATGTTGGGAAAGATTCCCCCAGCCACTTACTTTCTTGTGTGGAATCATGGCAGGATGCTCTTGAACCCCAAAAGAGAATTTGGACATGGGGATTATATCCAATGTATAATGTATAGCAATGGTGTGCTATGTAGTCTAAGTTGTTGCTGTCCAAATATCAATTCAAGAGTATTTGAAGAAGATTGTACAAGTTGCAATAGATCATGTGGAATCAGCCTTTGGGTTTGCTGATACAGTTTTATTTAGATTAGTACGCAAAAGTTATACAATCTGCAAACTAACTGGGCAAAAGATGTTTGGAAATCTTTTGTGCCAGTCTAGAGTATGCATAATAAAACAGACAGCTGTCTTTCCTGATTGCTTTAGTCCAGTGTAAACAGAACTGTAACTGTCTGTGAACATCCAAGATGAGAAGCAAGTAGTCACCTTTGTTGGTGTAGTTAGAAGAAAGGACTGTAAGGTGTAGCTTTTCTTTAGGAGAAAACAAACTATTTGGGGCATAAAGGATGGATTTGTTCAGAGTGACACACTTTCTTTGTGAAAGGGAAGATATGGAGGTTTGGAGGACAGGACATGTATTTTGAAATCTTCTTGCAGCACGAACAACTGCTAAAAAACAAGGTAGACAAGAAAAGAAACGTCCAAGTCAGCAGAAGAGGCTGGTTTGGATGGAGGATGGGTTAATATCTCTAGACTGATACTGAGTTTCCAGAGGGGTAGGCTTTTTAACGGGATGAAGAAAGAAACCGCTGATTGAGACTGGAAATGTTGGGCAGGTGAATCTTGATGCTAGAATAACTGGATCTGGAATTAAAAATATGAGAGAGAAAAAGTGTAAGGGGATTGGACTACAGAAAAGATCCAAACCTGACGAGAAACCCATAATAAAAATGCTTTCCATTCACTTTTACAAAGTTTGCTAGCAGACTCTTTCTGTGTGGCTAAAAGAAATTGGACTAATCTGTTGGTATAAGCTGGATCTCTGGCTGTCATCAGACTCGAAGAAATTATATGGTTAATTTGAGGGAATAGATGCCTGGGCAGTGTTTATTGGAGATAGAAAAGAAAATCTGGCTGGAAATCTAGAAGCCATGGCTGTTTTTTGCGGTGAAGCCACAGCAGGGGGAGTCCATTCTGCCTGGGCCAGAAGGGGGAAGATGATATTACAAAGCTGTTTTCTGAAAATAATTTCATTAGGGCTGATCTTAGGCTTCTGCATGGCAGGAAGTCCCAAGGATCAGTAGTTCAACATTGACTATGAAGAACATCTGATGATGTTTATCTCCCATTTTGAAGCACAGATACCTTCTGGACACCTTGGAAATCTTTGTGTGGTAATAAGCTTTCCAAAGGTCAACAGAGCACATCCAGTCACCCTCCTGTAGGCAGTATGACTTGAAGACCATCAGGACTTCTGTCATCTTTATGTACTGGTTTAGGCCACCTACATCTAGAATGGGCCAGGTGTCTTTTGACTTGTTTGGACCACCTGGCTGGCTATTTTTTGGAAGAGGTTTGCAATCACCTTCATTGGCGCTCCTTTTTGATGGGGCTGAACATACAGAAGAGGCAGGAATGGCATTTTTAAGGTTGATGAGAATGGAATGTCATAGCTTCTGGATATTATGCTCTTCACTCAGTTGTTTTGCATGATGGTCATCCAAGATTTTGGGTGAAGAGATTGCCAGCCACTTCATGCTTATAGAAAAGAGCAGTTAGGCAACCCTTCATAGATGCTAATGCTGCTTGTTGGAAAAACGACCTACTGAATTCCTGGTCCTGTTGACCTTCTTTGCCTGGGGGCAGCATTCATTGAAGGGTCTGTTGCGCCAGTCTGCAGAGAAGTCATAAGGAGGGTGCTGGGATTTTTTGAGCCAGAGTGCTTTGGACCCTTTCTGATTCCTGAATAAGGATTTCTCTAGGGTCTTAAAGAAGACTCCTAAGGCAGACAACATCTTTCCTTCTTGTTCACTCTTCAGTGAATTTTTTCCTTAGCCCTGGGATTAAACAGTGAGAACCCATCAAAAGGGGCATTAACAAGAAGATGCCTTGAAGCTGAACAGAAATATCACACAAGCAGAGACAGACATGAAACCACTAAGTGATACCAGTAACTGCCACTCCGAACGCTCCATTAGCTGCATTGTGCAGCAACCTCATGGAGAGGATGGAAGTGGTTAACACGATTGCCATCTGAGTCTCAAGTTGTTTCCCAGTCTCGGAAGTTACAGGCTTCCTCAAAGAGTCAAATGCTTGTTTTTCTGCAAGATCTCTTCCGAATCTTGTCATAAGGATCAAATAATTAAGTGCAAACGCACCCAAAGTGCAAGCTTGCTTCTCCATACAATTCATCATCAGAAACTCTTTGTTAGGAGGCTGGACCGTCAAATATTTCCTTCTTGATGGCGATTACCACAATAATGGAGTCCACTAGAGGTCTTTATTCCAATGTGGTCTGCAGGGGAGCACAGAATTTTATCCAGTTTGCATGGAATGCTACCTGCCAAGTCAGGGTCTCACCATGCCCTCTCTGCCACCATATCCATCATACTGTCAGTGGCAGGGATCACCCAGAAGTCAGAGGGGGGCAGACCTGAAGGCCTCAAAAAGAACCTCCACATTTGGGGAAGGTGAGGTTGGAGGGATAAGAAACCCTTTGCCATATCAATTCTAATATTCTACAAAATTTGGCATCATCTGGATGGGACTGTGGAGACATTTCCCTTCATTAAGGTTGGTGAGAGACTCAATATGACTCTTTTTGCACATATGTTTTTTGGTAACTGTGAAGGGACTCTTCAGAAGCACCCATAGACTCATGATAACCCTCATACAGACCTTGTTTAAGACCCTCAGATAAATCCAGTCCATGTGAAGGATAATGAGAATGAAAGGCTGCAGACTGAAGAGTGTCCACAAGTGCAGCCAAAATCACTCCCCCACCTGTGAGACTGGACAAGCTTTGATCCTCGGAATTTGAATGTTGATACCAAAGCTGCCAGTATCAGAGACTTCCACGTTGGCACAGTGTAAAAGGTAGGCATCAACAATGTCAGGAATGGAGGCATAGGGTCCAGCAACCCAAACAGCTCTGACCTCAAGATAAGAGCAGAAACCTTTAATGCCGATGATCCAAATACTGAAAAAGGTATCAAACATGTCAGGCCAAAGACAGTAGTGAAGACCTACCATAAAGGGGCCTTGCACAGCGACTCTGTCGACTAAGCAATTGGAGTTGAGTGAATCAGATGCTTCAGAGTACAAGTGATCTGATTTTGCTAGTGTCAACAAAGGAAAATATAATGGCTGTAAAATCTCCAGGGCATAGACTCATACTGAAGGAGTTTCCCTCAGAAGAGTTGTAAGGCCAGTCTGATCTATCCAAGATACAGAGGGGGACAGGATGACACCCCTTGTCTGAGTCTTTATAAAGGCTGTCATCATCCTTTCCTACTTAAAATCAGCGGTGTTCTAGACTGATCTAGTAGATCTCAAAGATGAAGAAGAGGGAGGAGGCGAAGGAAGGAACCTAGAAAGCTCCTTCTAAGAAAAGTGGTTGCTGGCCATTATTCAGGGGGACCAGTCATGAATAATAACTGACATAGCACCAAAGTAGTCAGAGCTGAGAACACTGAAAGTGTTAGACTGGTGAATTTTAAATAAAGAAGAACCTTGGGGCTGACAGACCTCTATTTTTTTTCCTCTCCATCTTTCTGTTTTTCTCTTTCTCTGTCTTTCTCTCTGTTTTTAACTTTATCTTTCCCTGTTGTTTGAAACTGAGGAGGAGGAAAGAAGAAGGCCCATAAAGATTAACTTATTTTTTCTCTCTTGGAAAGAATAATGTCTAAAGTCCTTGCTGATATAATAGGTGACGTAAAGATGCAAAGGCTCCAGGCATATTACATAGAGACAGAGGATATCCTGGGGTGGGATTTTATGCCCACAGCGAGTGCAGATCCAATGCCTTTGCCCATTGTATGGTTAGAAAAGGCAACAACCAAAACAATAACAGCAGTAATAAAAGTACAATAAGCAGAAACAATAACAGCAGCAGCAAGACAGCATAATTACTAATATGCTATTGAAACAGTAAGATGAAAATGAATAACTCACAGGAGACTATGGAAAAAAGGGTTGAGTATACTGCACAATGGTACCTCCTATAACGAGCCAACACATATTGCGCATCTATATTAAAAGCACAAAAATGCTTCTGAGCGAATACGGAAACAGCGACACATTTATCGAATCGCATTTAAGCGATTCAATGAATATGTCATAGGGCAAGGAGATAGTTATCCAATTTCACAGAGTTGCCCTTTTCTTATCAATAGTGCGATCTCGGAGTTGGTATATCTAGTTAGGAGGGTGTGCGAAACCCCCCCATCTGTTTATAGTGTTACATTACTTTTTTTTAGCGAACTACTTTCAGGGTTCGTGCATTGTGTCGACTTTTATGCAGTTGCACATATGCACTTTTGGTCTTATAATACAGACCCCATATTGCCAATATACTGGCCGACAGAATCAGTGCCAACTTTACCCCTCCCCCCAAAGGCCCAGTCACAACACCAGTAGTTTGCTAGGCACCCAGTATTACTGTTGCACAGGTTAAAACAGCACTGTCCAAGTCCAAGAATACAGCTTCTATGGGACCTGACAATATCCCTTGGCTGTGTTCTACATGAACTACAGAGTGAACTGGCACCTCACCTGTGTCCCCTGTTCAATCACAGCATCACCTCAGGCTTTGTCCCTACCGAATGGTGCACTGTTACAGTCATCCCCCTCCACAAAGGAGACATTACTACAGACCCTGGGAACTATCGTCCCATTAGCCTGATGAGTCTGATATGCAAAGCTATGGAACACATCATCATGGATCTAATAAACAAGGATATAGAGAATCTCCAAATTTTGGATGTCACACAGTTTGGTTTTATGAAGGGTAGATCATGCCTGCTCAACTTGGTCAACTTCTTTGAGTCAATCACCAGAGGTGTGGATGGAGGCAAAGTGGTTCATACAGCCTACCTTGATCTGACCAAGGCCTTTGATACCATTCCCCACTCAGGAATCATAGAAAAACTCACTAAGCTAGGCATCAACCCCTATATCACTAGGTGGGTTGCAAACTGGCTCACAGGTAGAACCCACAGTGTGAAAGTAGCTGACTCTGAGTCAGACTGCTGACCAGTCACGAGTGGAGTCCCATAGGGTTCGGTCCTGGGTCCTCTCCTGTTTGGTATCTACTTCTCTGAAGTCCAGACCAACACGAAGGGACTCTGGCTGACAAAGTTCGCAGACGACTGCAAGTTGGGAGCTATTATTAACTCCACAGTTGATGCTGACATCCTATAGAAAGGCCTCACTGAGACCAACGACTGGTGTCAGAACCGTGGCCTTAAGCTCAATGCCAAAAAATGTGTCGTCCCCTTTGGGAAAAACCCGGTTCCCATGAATTACCACATCGATGGTAGTCCAATGAACACAGAAGGCATTATAAGAGATCTGGGAACACAGGCTGACAGCACCTCTCTTTTGACCACCACATTACCACTGTGGTCAGAAAGTCCTTCTATGTGGCACATCTCATTACTAAAGGTTTTGCATCCAGGAAGAAATAGGTCACTGTCTCCCTCTACTCTTCCCTCATTAGGCCAATCATTGAGTACAATGCCCCATTTGGCATGTACCTCACTAAACACCTGCAACAACTGGTGAGGCCGTAAAAGTACCTCACAAAGAGGATCCTAGGCCTTAAACATTTGTCCTATATAGACAGACTCAAAAACCTCCTACTATTCTCCGTCTCATAATGCCTAGTCACAGGCGATTTCTGCTTGACTTACAAAGTCATGTCAGACCCAGCTCTGTTAGAAATGCAAAAACATTTGAACTTTTTCACTGCTCTGAGTGCTGGGCGAGGTGATCTGAATTGCTTTCACAATTATTTCCCTTTTGGGGAATTTTTGAAGTCACATACTTAACCTAACTGCCACAATACAGAGACAAACTTACAGTATTCTGCTCTGTCTTGAATGCATGTTGCCCATATCTGCGCTGTACTCACCT
This sequence comes from Protopterus annectens, assembly GCF_019279795.1. Classification (NCBI taxonomy): domain Eukaryota; kingdom Metazoa; phylum Chordata; order Ceratodontiformes; family Protopteridae; genus Protopterus; species Protopterus annectens. Next base: position 819,873,569 of record NC_056747.1, on the reverse strand, counting down.
TGTCTGTTAACGAGATTTAAATGTACGGCAAGTTTGAAGGCAGGAGGGATAATGCTTGAGGTGAAAGAGGGATTAAAGTAGAGTAAGAGGTTTGGCAAAGAATTCTGCTTTTTTTTGTAAAGAAGTTGGTAAATGGATACTGAATTTAGCTGTAGCTGGGTTTAGATTTTTATAAGATTTCTGTTTTTTTTTTTCAAGATGTGATTTCAGAGAATGAGACAGAAAGAACACACAAATGCTGCAAAAATACTGTTGAAGGATGTTTTCCTGAAAAATGCATGAAGGGTTGCTAAGCACAAAGCTTCTTACAGTCAGTAAGTCACTTATACGACTTAACCATGAAGTTATTTATTTATTTTTTTGTTAGAAAACGTGGCAAATAGTTGTAAATTCTTCCCGAATTATATGATTCTGTCTACATAATATCTGAACTGACTATGGACACCTATGCAGTACAACATAGTCCCTCTGTCTGAACAGTTAGGAAACAAATTTCAGGGCAAACTGAGTGACTGATTATGGTTTGAGCCTGAATGCGTGGTACACAGGAATAAAGCTCTGACTACATCCCAAATAACTTCAGCTCAAACAGTAGCTTGGGTGCTCATTGGCGCAGGTGGGTGAATCAGTGTACCTATACTGAGGAGAGGGGAAGGGATGCTTCCTGCCTGGCTTTCTCCAGTGCTATAATGACACAGTCCTGATTGGAGAGTAGAGACTCAATATGATGTGGACAGCCAGTGCAAGGAAGACATGAGCATGACAGTTTAGGCCAGTGATGGTAGCCCTTGTCTGCAAACCTAGACAATCACACATGCACCGACATACGAGACACTGGTGGTCCTTGCAGTGACACAAGTGTTAACTTCACCATCAGGGGAGTGGGTTAGGCCATGAATAAAAATACTGTCACTGTTGAGATGCAAGTGAGAGCTGAAAACACCCTCACAGTTGCCTTGATGACAGCTGCCCTCAGAAAGCAAACTGACTGAGGGGAGGCTTGATAATTGATAGTCATGCTGTTAAAGAGCATATGGAAAAAAGAATGCAGGGACAGTGAGTGACTGATTAAGGTTTGTCTGTAGTTACCTTAGGCTTAAAAATTATTAGTCTGCAATGACATTCTATTCATATGCAAGGCCAGGTAAGGAAGCTTAACAAATAACGTTTGTATTTTGGATGGCAGAAATGACCGTCACTAGAAGTGGAGTCTTCCAAGACAGATGTTTCAGAATCAGACCTGTGCACATTAGCTACATTTGGTGCACACACAGAAGCAACCATGTGCCATTGGGTAGGTACTGCAGACCCCATAAGACTACCCAAAGGGATAGGGAGATACAGCTTTAAATTTAAAGTCAGTTCTCCTGCATTCTCCCTCTGACCAGGAGTCTCCTTGGTTCTGCTCTGCACCAGTCGACTGTAATAAATACTTCTGTTAGAGACTTTCAGTCACATCCATGTTAACAAATAATCTAAACACTGACACTGGTTCACAAAACAGCATAAAGCTCAGAAGCTAGATTCAAGTGCATGCATAGAAGTATACATATGTAACTGGCTTGCACTATCGCTCCTATAGGGGGAACACAAATAAAGGCCACAGAGGGGTATAAATTTATGGTATGTGTAAGGCTGTTTGGATGAAGGCCCCTCAATTAAATATTTCTTGTCTTTAACACTGGCAATCTACAGAGTATGGCACTGAAAATTAATGCTATACCGAAAATCAGCAACTGTCCCCTGCCAATGTAACATGGGATGCAATGACTGAAAGAAGTGTGGGAACAATGCCAGGATAATCTAACAGAGGAGCTGATGGTAGGCAGGCACAACAGAGAAAAATACATACAAAGTAATAATGACATTTAAGCAAATAACTAAATATGCATGTTTTTAAGATCTGTGATGATGTCAAATTTTTTAATAAAAAAACAAAAACAGTACTAAAAAGACAAACACAGGAACGTACCACATGATTTAATCCACATAATTAAAAAGGTGAAAAATTGCAAAACAATATATATTTGCGCAATTACATTATACTACAATGAATTCTGCATGTACACTAGCAAGGATGTACTTACAAGTCCTCGCCTTTATTAATATAAAACTGTTAACATTTTTTTTTCTTATTGTGTACATTATACCTTAATTATTTTCTGAACTAGTGGGACCATCTTTGGACACATATAAGAAAGAGACACCTCTGTTCCTAGACCTTGACAACTTATTGTGCCTGGTCTTTCTTTTGCTACTGTCCACTGCTTCTTGTTCTCCAGCTATCTGCATTTTGATATGCCTCCCCTCATTATCTGCTGTGTCATGTTCAAAAGTATCACTGTGTAGTGCATCAGACACTGTGGCACATTCTGTGTTTTTAGAGCTAACAATATCAGGAATGCCTGTTGTGTGGTGAGTTAGAACTGCCTCTGCGCTGTTCAAAACCAAGTCACTGGAATACATATGAATTCCTTCAGAGTCTTGAACACTGAAACCAATTTTATCACACACTGGAACACATAAATCCTCTCTCCATTGTGCTTCATTGTCATTATCTTCATCTCTACCAAAGAGTTCTGGTGTAAAGAATATTGTGTCATCCTCCTCTTCTTCTGTAACAGAATTATTCAGTATTTTTTGTCCAAGTCCATCCTCATCAGTTGCAGCTACCTTGACTGGAGAAATGTCTATATCCACAACAGAACTCCTGAATTGACCATCCATGTCAGTATTGATGATCTGTATGTTACTGTCTTTTATAGGTGAAACCCTAGCAGTGCTGATATTGTTTATCGTTAAATTTCCAGCTTCGACTGAACATTCGGCTTTTAATCGGTGTTTCATCAGTAAGGAATCCAAATGGCTGTCTGGGATAGACTGTATCAGGCTGGTATCCTTACATGCCTCATTAGGATTACTGGTTACAAACTGCTGTTTCCTTGCAAAAGAGGGTAAAGGTGTTGAGGTAATCGGACTACTGCTGAGGAATTTGTTGATGGAACCAGTGTTAGTCCTATTTTTATGTTTTGTTTTTTCATGCTTCCCCCTGGAAACTCTTGCTCCTGTTGTGATCTCATCTTTTCCTTGACGCCTTGTAACATTTCTTCCTACTGCTGCATCTAAAAATAAAATACAGCAGAAATTGAATATGACATCATTTAGGTGTTAGGTGCTTAAAAATAGAGTAATACTTGAGTTGACAGAATAACCAGTTTGTAATCTCATTTAATGCTGCCTTATTATTATCATATGTAGCAATCTAAGTAATTATGGTTAGTTAATATTTTGTCCAGATTATTTTGTTACATTTTTAGGTTACTGTGCTCGGCTCCTTATAAGCCACTTCATGTTCCAACAACCTCTTACTTTAAACACTATTTCTTCAACATTCGTTTTAAACATCAGTATTTATTTATTTATAATTCTAGGCAGTAGTACAAAGGTCTCTGCGGCAACTCAAGTAGTCACAATTGCCTTCTCTACCTCAAAATGTTTGATTGTTGTCATACTGATGCAGGAGGAGGAAATTCTATGTTTTATGTTTTACAAATTAGGCTCCTTGGCATCAGCAACGGACTGAAGCAGATATAAAACTGTATGGGTCAGAGAAGGGATTTCTGAAAGTTAAGATTAAGAACAGCATATTGATTAAAGACAACATGTTTGCAAGGCAATTATTAACTGGACACAAATTCAAAGGTGAAAAGTGGGAGATTTATGCAGTACTATAATCAAGGCAATCTACATATTTATGCCCTGCATGTGGCCACTTTGCATCTGATTGACTATTAACTCCCAGATTTTGTTTTCCTGTTTTATTGTTGTGCAGTTTGTTGCTCTTTAGGCAAGTTGTGCAACTGACAGTTGAGATTAAAAAGATGGTGATTCTGGTGGTTGACAGATGACTTTTCATTGGGGAATCATCCATATCTGCATACATATATCAACCCTTAATGTTCCACTATACAATTCTCCATTTTGCTGACAACAGATATACTGTCTCTTCAAGAAGCAAAGTACACAAAGAAAGAAGGAAAGGTACATTAAGAAATAAATTATTATATGCAATGGTGGCTCAGAACATTCCAGGACAATTACAGCTCAAAGGTCACCACCCTTACAGTTCTTTAATCCTGAGAAATTACAATACAATTCAGCATTAATCCAGCTTTATGTGTGGCAGTCTGTTATTGTCTATTCTCTTTTTTTTTTATCAGAGATTTAATTATTTTCGTAAAGTGTCAAGCTGACTTTGTATAAAAGTACTTTCCCACGTGTCAGCAGAACAAGACTATTTTTACAAATCAAAGGATGCTTCTTGTTACTTTTACATGCAACTGTTTTTTTTAATTCTCTTTCTCCACTCTCCCTTCTGTGGATAAGTCTGGTGCTGATCTCAGTCTTTTTTTTCTTTTCTTTTGGCCTTTCTAATTTCTCTCTCCGTTTTATCCTCTCTTTCTCCTCCCCTCCATTTCAGATCAAGACCACACTCTTCAAAATCTGTCTCATTAATCTAGCCTCTTTTTCTTTTCCTTTCCCAATTTTCAGTTATGTAATGATTTTCCTTGTTGTTGCTACAATGATTAGTTATAAACTGCATTTCTTGCTAACCCTCTCTCTTTTTTCCCAATTCACTGCTGTAAAACTTTTAAAGCCTCCAGCCATGAGCAATATTTGTCTCCTTAGCCGTCTCTGTATCTTTTAGCCACCTTCTCATTCAGATAATCACAGTCCTTCTCTGTTATCAATTTCCCTGCTACAGGTCTCCATTTGCACATCTGGCTTGGTCCCAAATCCTTTTCACCTATTTGCCCACCTTACTGCTTATTTCCACTCCTACTGGTTTCCCATTCACCTGTCTTCCTTTTCACATCTGTTCATCAGCTTTTGTATTTCTTTGCCCTCCTTGTTTAAGTCACAGATGATCATACCTCCTCTATCTGTACTCTTTCCATCTACTCCATAACTTTGTTGGATCTGCTCCGTGCTGTCACCCTCTTAGCTCTCTAACATTCAACCTCATCTAGGCTCGGAGCTCAACCAAGACAAGTTTACTGAATAACAAATACACAGGTTCTCCAACACTGACCTAGGTTTCGTCCCAGATGGACTTCATCAGAGTGTGTTGAACCTACTGAAATATATATAACACCAATTAATCAATTATCCAATAAAAATAAATAAAATAATTGAAAATTGAACAAGGTTAAAAAATCCCATGCAGCTGATAAAAAATGTGTACAATTACCAAATTCAGCATGATGAAATGTTAAAAGTGTTATATATATATATATAACTAAACACCATAAATTATAATAAAACACTTTATGCAATACCAGTTGAAATACAATCAATTAAAATAAATTCATATATAAAATAAATCTAATAATGAAGAAACAGTTATAATTAATTGTAAAAAGATGTCATATATGTTTACCTCAACAAAGGTGTCAAATATTTTTACGATTGCCAGCATAAACAGATGGACATCACCTCCTAGTATATCACCCTATTATGTTTTTAAGCCTCAAATAGGGTTTGATGGAAATAAATTCATTTAAGCCCGGATGGTGATGAGCATTTAATAACATCTGCCATTTAAGTCCACCCCCCCACACCCCTGCTAAATATAGAGTCCAACTCCAAGATCGCACTACAGTGAGGAAAGGGCAAATTTTCCAGTCTTCACTGTACCACGATCTCAACACCACTTTCGAATAACAGCATTTTCGATCTATATGCCGTTCACGGGAATTACGTTTCGATCGGTAGTCATAGACCCGTTTTATAGAACTGACTTTCCCCATCACTGTGTTTTGACTTACCTCTCCATCTCCTTAGATTCCTTTCTGTTTCATGTTTCACCTAAAGTTAGTTCTCATTTCAAGTCCTGCCCACAACTGCACACATTTCAAGTTTTAAATATTTTGCCCTTGGTTTATTTGCAAATGACCTTTATTGCTAAAAACATAAACATGCTAAAACATCCTAAAAACATGCTGGCTATGCCCTTGCAACTCCCATTCTAATATCACCCACCCCATCCAACCACTACCTTTCTTTCCACTCCACTAACTACCTTGATTATAGCAAGCTCAGATGCTCATAAGCCTAGTACTTATTATACAGCAGGAACTTCTTATTGTAACATTTGTTAATGTTGTTATGTACTTTACAGATAAAGATTCTAGTTGTCTACTGATGTACTATGTTCTTCTTCTGTAAATATATTGTAAGTAATTGCTATGTCAATTGTTAATCACTATATAATCCAATGTAACTACTGTCTGTTTATTTTAACTGTGAAGCTTTTCTCACCGGGCCTCTGCTGAAAATGGACCTACGTCCAGTCGGACACTCCCGGTCAACAAATATAAATAAAATAAAATAAATAAATTGCTCCCTTGTTTCTTCTTCCTCTAATCTTATTATAAAAGACTTCATGCTGTATTTCAGCCCTGCTGCTGTCCTTAATCTCTCAAAAGTGTTCCATTACTATTCCAGTTACCCGTTCACTGCTCTCCAAGATTAAAATACAATTGTCTGCAAAAACTGGAAAAAAACTGTTCCTCTTCTGATTCTCACTCTTACCCTTCCCAAATCATACTACTCCAAGCCAGCACCTTCATTACTAATACAAACTGGCATAGTGAGAATCCCTGTTTGACTCCCCTCTTTCTCCTCATTTCTTTAATTGCCACATCATTAATAATGTTGCTTTACAGTTCTTGTACATAGATTTATTGGAGATAGCTACTTTCCATCAAATCAAGTGTTTTTAAATATGAGTATGACTCCACCCCCTTCTGCTCCCCTCACATCCTTCCATGAAAGTTAATAGGCATCACCAATTATCCATGCACATTCTTCTCTAGAAAAAGCTCAACTTGGCCTTCCTACATATATCCAAGTAATATTTTTCATATCCCGCATACTAAAACTTTTCCTGACATCTTTGTGTCTACATTTGCTAGAGATAGTCTGACAGCCCCAGGGTTAATTATTGGTGCAACCCTTCACCATGAACTTTGAGACATCTTCCCCTTTCTTTTGTGTCTGTTATATATCCATACCAACTCTTTTATGAATTTTCCTTCCACAGTTTTGTAGTTCTCTATGAGGAACACACTGATGCCTGTCATGTTTTCCCCCCTTTCAGGCTCTTTATGGCTCTACTAACTTTATTCACTTCTGTTTTGTGTCTTTATCAAAACTGATCTTTTCTACCTGCATTATTTCCCTTCTTCCATCTACTTTCCCCTATTTTCTTGTGTGGATTTTTATGGTTGTACCCAAAAACAGGTTTCCTCCTTCCTTATTTCCTGCTCTTTTATTGCTATCCCTCCCTTTTTCCTTTTTCTATGCTGACACTCTACCTGTGTTTTCATTGCCACGTCAGTATTCATTATTTCTCATCATTTTTGCGTCTTCCTCTCTTACCATTCTTAGTTCCTACTCACATCTTGCATACTTTTTCCAATCGTTATTTTCTCCTCTCCTCCAGCAGTTATGCTTTCCTGAATATGCTGGAGTTGCTTTTCTAGCCGATCTATCTCTGGCTTTGTCTTTTTCCCCGAGTTTGCCCATTTCTGCAAAATCCAATCAATGACCACCGATTCTACCTAAATGCGCCCATCCTCTTTTACTCCCTGATTATACTTTATAGTTTCATGCATCCACTCTCTTAGTTTCTACTTGTTTCACTCGATCCGCCAGTTTATCTTGTTCCATTCTCCATTGCTCTGTTCTGTTTACAGTTGCTTCTTTTGTCAGTCTAAGTTCCACCAGAGCATGTTCAGACATTACTATCACCTTTATTTCTACAATCTCTGTTTTCTTATATTCTCTTGATTAAAACATTCTTACCTGTGTATTTGTTCCAAGTTCACATGTTAAAAAAAAGGTAGTCTTTTTTTTCTTTGTATAAGCTTGTCACTCCATGTGTCAACCCATGCCTCAACCTCTACCCCTTTGCCGCTCTCTCAATTTCCTAGCAATCTCTTCCTTTAGTATTAAAGCAATCCCCATTATCCCTACCTCCAGTTTTCCTATTTTATTACCATCTTTAAAAATGTCTGTGAAGAATCCATTCCCTTCTTTATATGATGCATACATTTCCTACTCATCATCTTCCCTCCCACTTATCCATGTAAAATTATGCATCTGCCATCCCCAGTCTTTTCTACTTTTTTTCCTTTTGTTTCAAGCCATCTCCTGAACAATACAGTCCCATAATTCCACTCCCCCTTATATATTCCATTTCCACTCCTTGGTATTCTTTTATTGATTTATTTCATTCATTTTCAGTTTTGTATTCTATGTAAGCCTTGTATCTATCCCTTCAATTTTGTACACTCTGGTTATTTTCAATCTCTTTACTGCATATGATATCCCAGCTATGTTTCATTTCATAATTTCCACTTCAATTTTGCATACCAGGAGTCACCCCCACCCCCCGGCCTAATGCGATACTTTCGCCCACTGCCTGGGAGGAAGCTGAGCCATACCAGTGCAGCATTGTATCTGCAGACATACAGATTTTTTATTTTATGCCCTACTCACTCCCCTTCCTCAAGCCCAATATGCAGTGACATAAAGCCATCAAGACCAAGATCATCTATTGGTGTGTTGTGCTCTCTGTGTTTGTAAACTTAGGAAATATAATCTCCAGTATCAACACTGAGGTTATTATTACATGCTTAACAGTTACAGAAATACAGTTTCAGAGCAATGAAAGTACTCCCTGTATTCCTGGGTATAATGCCTATTGTGGTCAGTATCAGCATTTGTCAAGAATATTTTCACCTCAAGACAGATTCCTTGAGGCATGACATCTGAAGTCCAAATCACCATAAACTAGACTAATTATCACTTCACAGCTAACTATAGAACACTCTCTATGTCCCTTTCTGAGCATGACAGTTGCCTTAACACAGTAGCAGAAATTCCCATTAATCCCAAGACTTTTCTACTGCATGATTTCAACTGTTCATTAATGAACTAGAGGACCTGCACTGCGAATGGCTGGCATGTAGAGCACTTCCTTGACTTTATGTTAATTCTCTTTCACAAATACTGAGCCATTCTACTAGGGGTCCCAATATATGGTCACTTCTTGCACATCTCCATATGTATCTTCATACCTTATTAAATCAGACCATAATTTTGTGACTCTTTTCATTTAAAACTGTAATTCCCCTGTAAATAGTTCTGTGTTTAAAGCTTCTCAAAAGCAAACCTTCCTCAGCTGCTTGATGATGTAACTAAACTCTGCTGTAATCCTCCCCAGAGGGATCCCAATGCTAAGGCTGCTACCTATGCCTCTGACTTCCACTTGCACTTAAAAAATTATACTGATAAGCCAGTCCTGATCCTCACCAAAATAAATTAGAAGTTATGTACTCACCATAACGTTCCATCTGAGTAGGTACTTCATTTGTCTGAAACCTGTGGGTCTCGGATCCGACCGGCAGCTTTGCAAGCCTCAAGATCCGAGCTCCTAGCTCCTCCCCTCTACTCACAATCTCCTGTCACCACCACACTACCTCAGATCGGTTTTGCTGTATCACCTGAAAAACTTGTAATAAACAGGTTCAGATATTCTCAAGAATCATAAATGATCCTAGAAACCCGATACAGGTTAGGGGGATGGCAGGGGGGGATGGTTGCAGACAAATGAAGTACCTACTCAGATGGAACGTTATGGTGAGTACATAACTTCTAAATCTGAAGTAGTTGCTTCATTTGTTCTGCAACCTGTGGGACAGAGTCCCCAGCTACCTAAACAAAGAAACCTGGGTGGCCTATGGAAGGATATTCCGAAGCACCGCGGAGCCAAAGGACGCCCTGCTTCCAGATATCATGTCCAGCTTATAATGAGAAATAAACGTATGAGCAGAAGACCAAGTTGCTGCTGAACATATGTCGTCCAATGGCATCCTGGACCAGAAGGCTACAGAAGTTGCGATGGACAGTGTGGAATGTGCACGAATTTTAAATGGGGTTGTTTTGTCCGATGCCTTATAAGCCTGAGAAATACATTGACAAATCCAATTAGCCAGTGTCACTTTGGATATAGGTTTTCCCATGGATGAAGGAGCAAATGACACAAACAGTTGATCAGCCTTACGAACGTATTTGGTCCTGTGCAGGTAAAAACGCAACTGTCTATGTACATCTAGTGTATGCAACATGTATTCTCCCTTATTTTGAAATTTCTTGAAAAACACTGGCAGATTGACAGTCTGATTGATATTTGCCACAGATGCCACTTTTAGTAAAAAAGACGGGTTAATCCTGAGAGACACTCTGTCATTGTGAAAAATAAGATAGGGAGGTTTCATGCACAAAGCTTGGAGCTCTGAAACCCTTTTAGCAGAAGTTATGGCTACCAAGAATGCTGTTTTCCAGGACAGAAAATTAAGGGGTACAGAAGCTGCAGGTTCAAAAGGAGGTTTCGTTAAGGTTTGCAGAACAAAGGTTAAGTCCCAAGGGGGAGTCACGGATTTCACCGGTGGCTTGAGAAGGAAAACGCCACACAAGAATGTCTTACACAATTTTGTAGACGCTAGAGATCCTAATCCGTCTCCCACATGAAAATGGGATATTGCTGCCAACTGTACTTTTACCGTTGATGCACTGGCCCCTTGTTCAAATATCATGGACAAAAAATCCAAGACTGTAGGAATCGGAACAGTAAAAGGGTTGAGACCCTGGCTGTTAGCCCAGATAGAAAATCGTTTCCCCTTGCTATTATAGATTTTCTTGGTGGACGGTTTATGAGCCGCTACCAGAATAGTTTTCACTGGTGACGAGATACCGGGAGTCCTTGCCATTAGTGGAACTGGATCAACCAAGCCGCGAGCTTGAGGTTTACCAGGTTCGGTGTTGGGCACCCTGTTGGGTGCGATATCAGATCTGGAATGGGATCCAAGATTAAAGGGGAGGAAAGACTGTGAGACCGTAGGTATGGAAACCAGATTTGACGAGGCCAGAATGGGGTTATGAGGATAATTTTGCTCCCCAACCGTGCGGCTTTCTGAATTAACTTCGTCATGAGCGGAAGCGGGGGGTAAGCATAGAGTAGACCGGGAGGCCAAGCATGAATCAGAGCGTCTCTGGGGCTCTCCCCTTCTGGGGGAAGAATTGCGAAGAACTCGCTGCATTTTGTGTTTTGGGGGGTAGCAAAAAGATCGCAGCGAGGCCAACCCCACTTGTGTAAAATTTTCTTCGCAACTTTCGGATTGAGAGACCACTCGTAAGGACTGAGAATTACTCGACTCAATTTGTCCGCCAGGATGTTGGATCGTCCCAGAATGTGCGTTGCTATCAGAAAGCGGTTGGTGGATATCGCCCATTCCCAAACTCTCATGGCTTCTCGACAAAGAGGGTAGGATCTGGTTCCCCCTTGTTTGTTTATCTACCAGACCACTGACATATTGTCTGTCTGTATTGCAATCGTTCCTAGAGGTAGAAGGTCTTGGAGAGCCTGCAACGCTAGAAGCACCACCCTCATCTCCAGAACATTTATGTGCAAGGTGGTCTCCGACAAGGTCCATGTACCTTGGACGTTTCTGCCCAAACAATGCCCCCCCCCACCCTAGGCGAGAAGCATCCGTGGTTAACGTGGCCTGGGGAGGGGGAATCACAAAGGGTCTCCCTTGCCTGAGTTCTGGGGAGTGAAGCCACCAAAGGAGGGATTCCCTGCAAACCCTGCTCAGGGGGATGGGAGTATTCAACGGGTGGTGTAACAGTGACCATTGAACTTGGAGTGTCCACTGTAATATACACATCCTTAGGCGAGCATGGAGAGAGAGGCCGATAGCCGCTGCCATCGAGCCTAGTGCTCTCAGGACCAACTCCGCCAGCGGAGCTTTGGTGCGAAGAAGAGCCAAAACTTGGACTGAGAGGCTGGACAGCCTGTCCGAGGTCAAGAAGGCCCAAGAAGATCGGGAATCTAGCCTGGCTCCTATGAAATCTAATGCTTGCACAGGATGAAGAAAAGACTTCGGTATGTTGACTGAAATGCCCAAGCTGTCGGCAAGAGACAGAACATAGTCCCTCTCGGTACAAAGTTGATGCCTGTTTGGTTGCTGTGAGGAGCCAGTCGTCAAGGTACGGAAAGACCCTTATGCCCTGAAGCCTCAGGTGGGCCGCAACCACTGCCATGACTTTGGTGGACACCCTGGGGGCTGAGGTGATTCCGAACGGAAGGATCCTGAACTGGTAATGACTGGCCCCTAGCTGGAAGCGGAGGAACCTCATGGACCGTCTGTCCATTAGAATGTGGTAGTACGCGTCCTTGAGGTCTATAGAGCACATCCAGTCGTTCTCCTGCATTAAGGGGAGAATAGATTGTAGAGTGACCATCCAGAACTTTTCTTTGGGGACAAACATGTTCAGGGCGGACAAGTCTAGAATGGGCCTGAGGTCCCCCGTCTTTTTTGGCACTAAAAAGAACCTTGAGTAGTAACCCGATCCGGATTGGTCTGGGGGGACCCGCTGGATGGCTCTTTTTCCTAACAAATTTGAAATCTCTACGATCGCCGCCTCTCTTTGATTGGGTGGGACATCGGGGAGTCGACCACCTGAGGGAGGACGAAATAGGAAGGGAATTTTGTAACCTCTGGATATAATTCGGAGCACCCATTGATCGTTTGTGATGGACTCCCACATTGACAGGGGCTTCGTTAAACGTTCCCCGACTGCCTCCAGAGCTGGACAGTCGGGTAAGCCCTCAGGGCTGCTGCGCGGGTCTCTCAGAGAAAGGCTCCCTAGACCCGAAGTTACGCGGTCCCCCTCTGCCTCTGGGCCGGCGTCCACCCTGCCCCCCTCTGCCTCTGGAGGGCGCGGAGTCCAAAGCTGGATAGGATTGCTGAGACTTGCGGAACCACAGCTTCTTTTGCCCTCTCTGATTCCTTGAGAAGGAACGTTGGGGGCTCGAGAAGCGGACTCCGACGGCAGACACCGTCTTCCTGTCCTTCTCGCTTTGGACTAGTGTATCGCGTATGGTCTTGCCAAAAAGCGAAGAGCCTTCAAAGGGCGCATTCGCGAAGGACGCCTTGAAAGGTTCCACGAAATTACAAAGGTGGAGCCAGGCATGGCGTCGCAAGACAACACCTGCCCCGCTGGCCCTTGCGGCTCCCTCCGTAGCATAAGACAGTAGCCGCATGGACGTATTTGAAATGGACTTGAGAGTGGCCATACGAGTCGAGAACACAGTTTTGTCCTCAACCGACATGGACTCTGGTGGAGCTGCAGTGTATTCCTTGACCAAATCCCGTTGCAGCCTGATGACATGCGCCATATAATTCAGCGCCCTCACAGAGAAGGTTGCTGAAGCAAAGGTCCGCTTCCCTATACGGTCCAGCGCCCGGGACTCCTTGTCCGGCAGGTGGACCGTGGAGCTCTCCTGGGAGAGTTGTCTCTTAGTGGCAGCAGCCACCAACATGGCATCAACTGGAGACCCTTTGGCCCAAGCCTGCCTATCTGAAGGGGGGGTTAAGGATTTTATCCGGCCGGCGTGGGATAGGCTCCACGGTGTCGGGTTCCTGCCAAGCACTGGTAGTCAGGAGATCTACCAGGGGATCTGCCGGTGGGGACACCCAGGAGGTAGATGGGCCCGCTTCAAACGCCTCCAGAAATACGGACTCATCCGAGGAAGGTTTTTGGGCAGACCACCCCCCTCCAATACGCAAGATTTCCATGATGTCTCCAAAGGAGACATCCTCGGGGGGGGGGGTGACCTTGGGGAACCTTCCCTTTCCTCTAAGTCCGTATCTGTGGTGACGGACTCGGGGGAGTCCATGTGCCTCCTTTTACATGTCCATTTACGAGGCACCTCCTCTGTGGGACTATCAGAAGAGGGCTCGTCAACGGCCTCTTGTTCCTCCGAGGGAACCAACTGGAGGGTCTGAGCAGGCTGTCTCGATGGAAGGATGATGGAAGGTAGACCCGTATGCAGTGAGGGAGCGGAAAGATCCAAAGCCCGAGTCGGGGACCTGAAAGACCTCGACAGTACTCTCTCCACTACCTCGAACGCCGAGGGAGAACTACTGTCTTCCGGCCCCGAGAGCAGTCTCTTCGGCTCCGAGATAGGGATCGGGGTCGGAGCCGAAGCCATCGGATCTGAAAGGGAGGTGCTCTCCGACATAGGAGGCGCCGAAGAGGCACCCACTCCCACAGATCCGACGCCCGGCCCACGGCCCCGAGAGCTCGGATCCGAGATACTCGAGGGTATGGTTGACGTCGAGAAGGCTTGGGCTACCGGCGCCAACAAAACCCCGGCTCCGAAAGGGCCTGGATCCGAAGACTCCAAAACCCGGATCCCGGTTGAAGAAGGAGGAATCGGGGCAAATATTGAAGCTGCACTCCCCCCCTGTGGGGGGGGGGGGCAGGAGCACCCGCATCTGCATTTGGGTCTGCAGAAACCGACGCATCATCCTGTCCATATCGGTGTCGGAGAGAGACCTAGTAGATCTAGAGGAGGTCGACGACCTCGAGGGTGATAGGAGCTCCTCCTCTGGCTCCGGCGAGAAGGAAGGGGATTGGAGCCGAGAAGGAGAAGGTCCGGACACCCTCGGAGGCGATTTAACAGTCTTCGATGGCGGAGCCGAGGGATGAGGCTCGGCTCGCCTCTTGTGTCGGTGCTTTTCCCTAGAAGGAGAAGACCGAACTTCCCTCGTACTCAAGGCAATAGTGGGAGGTTGAGTCCCAGCCTGAGTCGAGGGAGTCAGGGGTGCCGGAGCCACCTGGGCAGCCTGCACCTTGGAGGGAGAGGAAGAAGAGGCCTCCTTCGGGGGAAGCAATCCCGCCAGAATAAGCCTGTTCCTCCTGCCCTCACAGCCCGGGGGTTGAAGGCTGCGCAAACCTGGCAGTCTGAAGACAAATGGGCAACCCCCAGACATATAACGCACTGAGTGCGACCATCAGCTGGGGAAATCTTACGGCCACACCCAGTGCACTTAGAAAAAATAGCCTTCTGGCCTTCGGCCATTTTCCTAACACACACACTCACACGCCCAAACACCTAGGGGAGGGTTAACTGAACAAAACGCAATCCCGAAAATAAAAAAGGGCAGAGAAACACTCTCTCAACACACTCTTCTTTTAACTTTGTCAAAATTTTAAGAAAATTTCAAGAAAAAATTCACTTCCCTGCTACTAAGCTCAGGAGCTCTTCTCAAGATGCCTGTGATTCAAGCCGTGGCAAAAACGATCTGAGGTAGTGTGGTGGTGACAGGGGATTGTGGGTAGAGGGGAGGAGCTAGGAGCTCGGATCTTGAAGCTTGGAAAGCTGCCGGTCGGATCCGAGACCCACAGGTTGCAGAACAAATGAAGTAACTACTTCAGATCAATAAATTAAAAAAAAAAACCGTACAGGAATACACATATAAATACATTTTATAACAAAAAAGAAACTGCTTAATGCTTATAAGCAGTTTCATTCTACTTACCTACCTTAAGAGCACACTTAAATGGGCCCTGATAACATACGAGGTTCCCTGATTATCAGTGTCAAATATGGTCTTTCTAAACCCATATTTAACCTCTTTAATCTAAACCTCTCCACTGGTTACATTTCTGAAGCCTGCAAAACAACCACTGAAATACTATTACACAATGGAGGCCCTACCATGGACTCTAGTGGCTATAAACTTATTAGTCTTAATAGTGTCATATGCAAAGCTATGGAGCACATTATCTCAGACTTCATTAACATGGACACTGAAAATCTCTTAACCCTGGACTATCATCAGTTCAGCCTTGTCAAAGGAAGGTTACCTTTTTAACCTAATTAATTTCATTGAAAAAAAAAAAAAAGTACCCAAAGCAGTGAAAAAGAAGTTATGTTTTTACCATAACATTCCATGTGAGTTGTTCATTGCACCTTTGTTCTTACACGTTGGTTCGGAGCCGATCCATCGGCTCCGAGTCGGCCGCTTTCCAAGCTCAAGATCTTTGAGTAGCTCAAGGCACAGCCCCTATCCCATGATGCTCTCCTACCAACCCCAGATCTAGTTTGCTGAACCAGCAAGAAAAAAACACACTAAGCAACCAAAATACAACATGTATATAGTGCATAACTATTTACAATAGCTAAACGATAATCTGGCTGGAAAGAAAAAAAATAGTAAGATCAACCAGACCACCAGTCATACCCTTTCTTCCAGAACCTGGAGGGGGAAGGTGGGAGGGAGTGTAAGTACAAAGGCGAGATGAACAACTCACATGGAACGTTATGGTAAGAACATAACTTCTTTATGTGAAGTTGTTCAATCTCGCCGTTTGTTCTTACACGTGGGTAGCATCCCAAGCACCCTAATCCTGGTCAGCTCATGGGAGTAGATTCCTGAGAAAGGTGGAACCAAAGGAAGCCCTGTCCACTTTGTAATGTGGACTTGCTCCGTTCCTTTGCAGTTTGGCATTGGTTTTGATTTCTATATTCCTGGTCTTTTGGTGTTTTGCTGTTTCCTGTGGTTTTGAATGCTAAGTAAGGATATAGAATGAGACCAGAGTAGTTTTATTCAGTAACATTAAGGATATTATCATCGTGGGTGTCCTTAATGAGCAGGGATGGTAGGTTTGCTGATTTCTGCATTGTGGAAAAAAGCATGACCTTAGTTTTTAGGATGTTTGTTAGTAATTGGGAGGGTGCCCTAATGGTTAAGGTGTTTGCCTGACAAACACAAGGTGCAGGGTTTGAGTCTCACAAGGAATAATTGGCTAGGCTTAAAATAGCTCGCAAGGGCAGTTAGCTTAGTACTAATCTATGAACCTATGAGTGATAAACGTATGAAGTTTGGACCAAGTAGCAGCTGCACAAATGGTGTCCAAAGGTAAATGGGCTGCGTGGCTAGAGACGTAGAAACAGCCCTGGTAGAAGGAGCTTTCACTTCACTTTCTAAAGGTTGTTTAGATGAAGAATATACAAATTTTATACAATCAGAAATCCATTTGGACAATGTAACTTTGGATACAGAAAAACCTTTCTTATTGTTTGCATAGGAAACAAATAGTTGATCAGATTTCCTAAATTCTTTTGTTCTGTCTAAATAAAACCTCAATTGTCTGTGAACATCAAGCTTATGTAACATGTATTCCAATCTATTAGCATGATGTCTGAAAAAAGTAGGAAGGTCAAGAGACTGGTTCAAGTTCACCTCGGAGCAGACCTTAGGGAGAAAGGTTTGATTTGTTCTTAAAGACACTCTGTCGGGGTAAAAGACCAGATATGGAGGCCTGATAGAAAGTGCTTGTATTTCAAAAACTATATACGCCGAAGTAATAGCCACCAGGAAAATTGTCTTCCAAGAAAGGAAATTCAAAGGACAAGATGATACAGGCTCAAAAGGGGGAAGCATGAGTTGAGATAGTACCAAATTTAGATTCCAGAAAGTAACAGGATGTCTGATAGGTGGCCTAAATGTCTGTGAAGAATCCATTCCCTTCTTTATATGATGCATACATTTCCTACTCATCATCTTCCCTCCCACTTATCCATGTAAAATTATGCATCTGCCATCCCCAGTCTTTTCTACTTTTTTTCCTTTTGTTTCAAGCCATCTCCTGAACAATACAGTCCCATAATTCCACTCCCCCTTATATATTCCATTTCCACTCCTTGGTATTCTTTTATTGATTTATTTCATTCATTTTCAGTTTTGTATTCTATGTAAGCCTTGTATCTATCCCTTCAATTTTGTACACTCTGGTTATTTTCAATCTCTTTACTGCATATGATATCCCAGCTATGTTTCATTTCATAATTTCCTCTTCAATTTTGCATACCAGGAGTCACCCCCACCCCCCGGCCTAATGCGATACTTTCGCCCACTGCCTGGGAGGAAGCTGAGCCATACCAGTGCAGCATTGTATCTGCAGACATACAGATTTTTTATTTTATGCCCTACTCACTCCCCTTCCTCAAGCCCAATATGCAGTGACATAAAGCCATCAAGACCAAGATCATCTATTGGTGTGTTGTGCTCTCTGTGTTTGTAAACTTAGGAAATATAATTTCAAAAAGGCTTTACATAATCTGTGGGACATAATGTTAGAACCACTGCATCCCACATGGAAGTTAGATATGGCAGCCAATTGAACCCTTATCGTAGAAGCTGCCGCAACATCGTGGAAGAGTGAAGTCAAGAATTCCAGAATACTATGAATAGGGGTGACATAGGGATCAATATCATGCTGAGAAGCCCAATGAACAAATCACTTCCATTTGCTGTTATACAGTTTCCTGGTATTTATGAGAGGAAACTAGAATATGTTGAATCACGGGAGACAAATCATGTGAACTGGCTAGGTTGGGAAGTGGAGCAGCCAAGCTGTCAGTTTGAGGGAGACAACAGAGGGATGAAGAACTCCCGACGAATGAGTCAGATGGTCTGGCACTGGGTCCAGAACCCAAGGTTCTTCCACTTGGTATTGCTGTAGGAAGGGGAACCATATCTGCCGAGGCCAAAACGGGGCTATCAGAATAACAGTCCTTCCCAAGCTTTTGGCTTTCTGTAAGAATCTGGGGATCAGCGGGATTGGAGGAAAGGCATAAAGGAGACCCGAGGTCCAATCGTGTACAAGTGAGTCCCTTGGGCTGTCCCCCTGTAGAGGGTACAGGGCAAAGTAGCTTCTGCATTTGGCATTCATCAAGGATGCAAAAAGGTCACAGCAAGGCTGGCCCCATCTGCAGAATATCCTTTCCGCCACTCGTTCTTTGAGGGACCACTAGTGAGGCAACAGAATGGCTCTGCTCAGTTTGTCCGCTATCATGCTGGATGACCCGGGTATGTGCATTGCTATCAGAAAGCACCTGGTGGATACAGCCCACTGCCAAATTCTCAGGGCCTCTTGGCATATGGGGTAAGGCTTGGTTCCCCCTTGCCTGCTGATGTACCAAACTACCGACATGTTATCTGTCTGTATTGCAATCATATCTCGAGGTAGAGAGTCGTGAAAGTGCTGCAACGCTAGAAACACCACTCACAACACTAGGACATTGATGTGCAAATGAGATTCCATATCTGACCAAGTGCCTTGGACAGTTCTTCCCTGAAACAGCCCCCCCACCCTATCAGGGAAGCATCCGTGGTCACTGTGGCTGTGGGAGGGAGAAGTACAAATGGGCGACCTACAGTAACTTGGTGGCTGTTCAACTACAAAAGAAGGTCCTTTTTGCAAGCATTTGTCAGAGGAATCTTGTGTGACATTGGAAGCTGTTGATAAGGCCACTGTGTGAATAGTAACCATTGGAGTATCCTCATGTGCATTCATCCCAGAGGAACCACTATGAGTGTCGCTGCCATGGTGCCTAACAGCTTCAGAACCTGGAATGCAGGAACTTTCCTCTCCATTAACAAATGGGACACTTGACTTTGTAAAGATATTACTCTTTCTTGAGGCAATCTGACCAGGGTGGTGGTGGTGTCTAGATCTGCTCCTATAAAGGAAATATGCTGCGACGGCAATACAGCAGATTTTTCAAAATTTAAGGTTATGCCCAACTTGGAACACAGGCTGATAGTGTAATCTCTGGCGCAAATCAGTTGATGCCTGGTGGGGGCGGTGTGGAGCCAGTCGTCCAGATATGGAAATACCCAGAATCCTAAACGTCTCAGGTGAGCCGTGACCACTGCCATACATTTGGTGAACACTCTGGGGGCTGTGGTGAGACCAAAGGGCAGAGCTCGGAATTGGTAGTGACTGGCCCCCACCCAGAAACAAGTGATGGTCTGGCCATCTTGATGCGGTAGTACGCATCCTTGAGCTATATAGAGCACATCCAATCGCCCGTTTCGAGAAAAGGAAGTATCGATTGAAGCGTGACCATTCGGAACTTTACCTTTTTGACAAAGGTGTTTAGTTTGCTGAGGTCTAAGATGAGCTTCCAGTCCCCTGCTTTCTTTGGAACTAAAAAGAACCTGGAGTAAGTTCCGGATCCTATTTGGTCCGCCGGGACTGGCTGGATGACTCATTTTTCTAGCAGCCTTTGAATTTCTATGGCTGCTAGATTCCGCAGACTGGGTGGAATGTCTGGGATTCTTGTACGAATGGAAGGGGGATTCTGAAAAGGGAATGATTTATTTATTTATTTATTTATTTTACATTTGTTGACCGGGAGGATCCGACTGGATGCATGTCCATTTTCAGCGGAGGCCCGGGGAGAAAAGCTCCAAACACAGGTATCAAAAAGCAATTAAATAACAGTGAAGCAAATTTTACATTCAAAATTAGAACATATGTTATTCTTTCTAATTTATCTAAAATGTGAGAGGATTAGGATAGAAAGGAGATGTAGGAGATTCAATTGTAATGGATGTTAGTCCAGCCTAAGGTAGACTATCCCGGGTTTAGGCAGTGACAACTTCGCATTGAACCCAGATGTGTTTTTAGCTTAGCTTTAAATTGACTTAAAGTAGAGATGGATATAATATCATGGGGAAGTTTGTTCCAAATTTTACCTGCGGCGTTGGTGAGAAGGGAGTCACCAGCAGAGTTATTAGTTTTGAATGTTTGGATTAGGAGACGGTTGGATGACCTCAATGGACGTGGATTGTTACAAAGGGGAAGCAGCATTTTGAGGGAAGGAGCATATTCAGGGTTGTATATAGTTTTGTGGGTAAGGACTATGATGTAACCTCTGGTAACTATGCTTTTTACCCAAGCGTCTGGGTATAAAGCTAAGCGATCCCCGACTGCCTCCAGAGCAGGACAGTTGGGCCTCCTCTCAGGAGCGCTGATAGGGCTCGCTAAGGAACTGCTCCCCGTCACCCTGGTTCTGCGGACCCCCTCTGCCACCTGGGCGGCATCTACCATTATAACCTCCTCCTCTGCCCCTGGAGGGGGGTTCACTATGTGTGTTCTGGAAAGCTCCTTGGGACTTTCGGAACCACATTTTTCCACCTTTCTGCCCTTTGGGGTATAGTCTAGTGGGGGTGGAAAAACGGACTCCTACGGCAGATAGTCTCTTTCCTTCCTGCTCACACCTAGTGAGTGTCTCCTTGACTTTAGGCCCAAACAAGGAAGAGCCATCGAATAGGGTATTAACAAAGGAAGACTTGAAGGGTTCCGTAAAGGAGCATAAGCGCATCAAGGATGGTCTCCGCAGAGCTATCGCTGAACCTGCTGCCTGGGCTCGATCCATCAGCTGCATAAGAAATGAGCCGCATGGACAAGTTCACAATAGAATTTAGGGTGTTAAGCTGTGCCGTCACTGTCTCAGAAACAGCATCATCTGTTTTGCCCTGTAGAGTATCTCCAAGCTCTTTGAGGACATCTCGTTGAAGACGGGTAAAGTGGGTTAAATAGTTAAGTGATTTCATTGCAAATGTCGTAGAACTAAAGATGCATTTCCCGTATCTGTCCATCGTCCTAGAGTCTTTATTAGGAGGATGGACAGAAGAAGATGTTTCTGACATCTCTTGACAGCCACCGCCACCACCATGGCATCAATGGGGACTCACTTCGTAAGAAAAGACCTGTCTTGAGGGGAGGCGATAAATTTGTTGGGCCTCCGAGGGACCGGTTCCATGGAATCAGGAGACTCCCATGCCCTTCGAGCGACCAAGTCCATTAATTCGTCAAAGGGCAGAGTAACCTAGGAGGTGGAAGGTTGAGACCCAAATTCCTTCAGGAGCACAGACTCATCCTCAGTAAGGGTAAGGGACTGCCAGTCACCCCTCTGCCTTAATATTTCCAGGATGTCTGCAAATGAGACATCCTCTAAGTCCGTGTCTGATGTTAAGGATTCCTGAGGGGAATCCAAATGCCTCCTCTTGCACACACACTTTCTAGGG
Organism: Protopterus annectens; assembly: GCF_019279795.1. NCBI lineage: Eukaryota > Metazoa > Chordata > Ceratodontiformes > Protopteridae > Protopterus > Protopterus annectens. The sequence goes on along the minus strand of NC_056747.1, from coordinate 819,851,766 downwards.
ACTTCATCAGTGGGGGCATCTGGTAAAGTCTCCGTCAAGCAGGGGTTACCCAATGTGGTTACCTGATGCTCTGGGTCTTGACGCTTGGTAAGAACCTGTGGTGTAGGGACAGAACGCGGCCCTTTAGGGGAGGAAGGGGAAAGGTCCGAAGAGGTAAGGGTCTTTGCAAACATGACCCTCCTCATGGCATCGAAGGCACCGGTTTCCTGACCCAAGGAGTCTGCCGGTTCTGAAGAATATGGCAACCTCCCAGGGGCCGAGACCACGGGCTCCAAACCAGAGGACGGAGCCGAGCTCATCTGCGCTGAAGCCCCGCGAGGGAGAGTCGGAACCGAAGCGTTGATTCGACTCTCTCCCCCGGAACCACCGAGAGTGTCAGCTCCGAGACTCTTCGATCGGAACCGAAGGAGTCAAGGTCGACGGCGTCGAGGGCACTGAAACAAGCCTCGGCTCCAAGGGCTCCACCACTATCAGATCCTCTCTTTCTGGCTCTGAAGGCTCGACTAGCCTCGAAGGGGGAATAGAAATCGTGGCGGAGGGGTTGTAGGCTTCGAAGTCAGTTGGGATGAAGCCGAAAGCAATTTGGCCAGGGCTGGGTTCTCCAAAAGCCTCTGCACCACGCAGTCCACATCGATGTCCAAAAGGGTCCCAAAAGAATGGGTCAAAGGAGCCGAAGAAGCCACCGACCTAAGGATCGGGGATTTTAAAACTTCCAACACTGTGATTTGGCTCCGAGGTAAGAGTTCGGTGCACGGCTCCGAAGGCCGAGGAGCCGGTGACAGAGTCTTCCCAGAGGTGCTCGGAGCAGAGGACCTGTGCACCGATAACACCTTAGAAGACTTCGACCCCTTCGAGGACTTGGAGGTCTGGTCAGTCTTGTCTAGCGCTTACTGAAAGTCTGGCATCAACAGCCCTCTATCCACCAATTTCCTTCGCTTTTCTAACAAAACCCTGCCACTGATGGAGTGGCAGATATAGCAATCCTCTTGCAAATGTACTGGACCCAAGCAGTACACACAAGAAACGTAGTTATCGGTGATGGAAATCTTCTGTCCACAGTCACACCTCTTAAATCTTGATTTTTGTTTCTCAAACATGATACCAAAGAAAACACACAAATATCAGATCCCTGATAAAAAAAATAATGTCAATAATCCGCTAAGATACTCCTGGAAAGTTCAGATCCCTGAACTGCAAACTGACTACAAGTATTATTTTAAAAGGTCTTGTCACAAAAACGTCAGATACAACAAATCTAATAGCACCAACAAGTTATGAACAAAGAGGGGATAGAGAAATAAATTTGACAGAGCCCTGTCAAGTAAAATACAACTAAAAAAAGGCCAAAGGCCTAGGAGCAACCGCTCCGATTTAGAAAGACAAAAAAAATATTATACAGTTAACTCACTGAAACAACAAATACGAATAATATTATTAGTTTCACATATATCAGATCCCTGATAGCTAAATAACTAAATATATATTCTTCTAAGAAGAAAAAAGGTTACTGGCCCGAGCTTCCTCCGAAGATTGTGCGATCCGTTGCAGCGGCAAACTAGATCTGGGGTTGGTAGGAGAGCATCATGGGATAGGGACTGTGCCTCGAGCTACTCAAAGATGCATGGAAAGCAGCTGACTCGGAGCCGATGGATCGGCTCCAAACCCACGTGTAAGAACAAACGGCGAGATTGAACAACTTCACATCAGTGGTTATGCAGTGCATACATCACATCTAGACCTTGCCAAGATTTTTGACAACTCCTCACGTAGTCATTATTAACTGACTTGTAAATCTGAATATAAATCCTTATAATGTGCGGTAGTTAATCGGCTAACAAAACTCATGTGGTTAGAGTCACAGATGTCAACTGCTGAAACCAAAAAAGGTTGCCAGTGATGTCCCACAGGACTCTGACTTTTGGTCCCCCTCCTATTTGGCATCTATTTTTCAGAACTTCAGGCCATCACTCTTGGCCTATAGTTTACCAAGTTTGCAAATGACATTAAACTGTATGGTGTTATTCAATCTTCAACTGACTCAACTGCGCCACCATGAGTTAGACCATGCGAGCAATTGGTGCAAGGGCAACAGTATCAACTTAAAGGTTAAAAAAAAAACAAAAAAAACAAGCATAGTTCATTTTGGTAAACAAAACAGTTTCATTTACCATATAAGTGATGCACCCCTCCAAACAGACACCTTTGTAAGTGATTTAGTCACTATTGTTGACACCTCCTTATCATTTGATTGTCGTGTCTCCAAAGTAGTTTAGAAAGCCTTTTCTCTGACTCATCTAATTTCCAAAGGAATCTCCTATAGATCCAAAAAAGTTTTAATTCACCTTTACCTGTTATTGAATATAATGTACCTCCTAGCATGCATCTGTCTAAACTTACCATACGACTTGAGACACCTTAGAAATTTATAACTAAAAAGATAAGTGACCTCAAAAATCTTAGTTATCAGGTGAGACTAGCAGCGGTTTCTCTGTACTCAGTCTCTTACAGACTCCTCTATGGAAGCCTGAAAGATGCAATCCTACTTAACTTCTTATTCATCTGCAGAACTAATGGTACCACACATACTCAGTTAAAGGAACTAAACCTTCAACTGCTGATAAATAAGACATGCTGGCATGAAAGCTACATACCCCAATGTATCCCTAAGATCTGAAACAAACTTCTACAAAACATCAAGCAAAGTAGCATTCTTCCTACTATCAAGGTAAGCCTAGACAATAGGATGGGCAGCCTCAAATTCTACCCTTGTCTATCCTGTCTTGCCCTTCTTAAGGCTAGAAGGAACTAATTTCTTTTCTTTCTTTGTTTTCTGGCATAGAGCACTGATCTACATGAACCTTTTTCAGACTCAGCCCGGGAGGAGTGTCTGTTTAAGTGACTTGCTCAGAGTCACACAGTTAGGCAATGAAAGCTGAAGGAATCAAACCTTGCATTGACTGACCACAGAAAACAGCTCATCAACCTTTCTTAGTCCTCTAAGACAAATGCCAGACCTATACATCTGCCTTTTGAATAGGGTTTTTGGCTGAGCTTGGTTTGCAGAAAGACTGCCTAGTATTTACCTATGAACTTAACCCATCCCTCTGGAACAGGCAAGCCGGTGAAATACTGCTACCTTTCCAATCAACCCAGCCCAGGCAACTCCTAAGGTGTTGATCCAGTCAGATGAACCCGGGTCATCTGGGACATGGTCAAAACTCAATCCATCTATGCCACACAGCTGGCTCTCTATTTTACATTCTTAATAATGTTTTAAACGGAGTAAAAATAACTATTAAAAGTGCATGTAATACTTTTTCCTGCACTATCCTTCCTTTTAATTATTCCCACTTTACCACTTGTGTACTCATGGAGATCCTTATGTGCTGTCATGTGCTTAAGTCTATTAATTCATCCACACTCTGCATTCCTCTACCCTTCCAGTCTCTGACCCCTCAGTAGTTCAAATCAGCATACCTTACACCCATGTATAAGTTCATGCTTTAACCACATCTCCAACCTATAGAAGTCTACCTTTCAAAATTATAGTCTTCAGCACTAGGTCTGCCTGTCACAACTCATTCAGCTTTTTCTTTCTCATGGTGTTTTGGCCTGTTTACTAATGTTATTTTTTTGCTTTGCATCTAGTGCTTCTCTGACTTGGGTAATTAAAAAGTGCCTCTACTTCTCCAGACAATCAAGACCAACTATTTATTTCTATCTTTCTCTCCAGCATTGTTTGCTTCTACTCATCTGCAAGCAGTGGGTGTCCTCTGTGTTTCTGTAGTCAGCCACCTCTGCTTCCTCTTCTACTTCTGCGTTTAAGAAGGCAACCTTCAAATGCTTTTCACCAACTCCTCTTTCCTTCTCTGTGCTGGTCTCCAACACATTCCTCTGAGTCCATATTCTATTCCTCTTGTTGTTCCTCCTGTCCCATCATTTTTGTTTCTCCATGTCCACCTTTTGTCAAGCACTTTGACTACTGCTCGTTTTCTTTGTTCACCCGTAGGTTTTTTCGTGCTTCTTTGCCAATTTAGTTCTTGTTCCTCATAGTTACTGCTTCTCTCACTGTGTGTGTGCACCACTTTATATTTTTCAAAATTCATCTGCTTGCTGCGACTCAGTCAACATCAAATTTCTTCAGTATGTCTCTTACATGCTCAAATGGTTTCCAAAGAATAATCAGCCAAAACCTTTATGTTCTAGGCTTCCAGCACGCTTATTCGTTTGTGTATGGCTGCTAGCATGACTCATTTTTTTGTTCTGTAGGTATTCATATAGCACACGTCTTGGATGGCCTTTGTTTGTTGCTTTTGAACCCATTCTGTGCACTCTGTCTACTGTGTACTCTAAGCCTTTGGATGGGGTAATCTGTTGCAATATAATATTTAAAAAAAAAAATGCATACTTTCTGATCGTCATGCTGTCTGAAGAATTCTCAGCCCTCTTCACTTCCAGGCCCTGATTCTTTAGTCTGTTAATTTTATTTTTTCACCCTCAAGTATCTTACTAATTGTGCCCTCTTGCTTTCTCTGCTGGCTTATATTGCTTTCTTATTAAATTTTCTGCTGGCCATTTTGATAGCTTGCTACTGTCTTCTTCAGGAATAATGCATCCACTGTCACTTCAACCAGCAGTGCTGAGATTTTCCCATGCTCTGCTCTACATTTTCTGAATTATTTGGTACTGTAATTCCTTTCTATTTGCTTTCCATTTGTATTTTTTTCCACTATGGGCTCACTTTTCCAGAACTTTTTGCTCTTTTGTCACATATATGACTGGATGCTTTGATCTTTGTCATGCACTGTTCTAATTAAGTACCATCCTTCTTGTAACTATAAATTGTCAAGAAAATAAAATCTACTGCTCCTAAGAGTTTCTTGGCATTCCTGCTTTAATCTGAACATCATGCATTGTTAAATTATTTCTCATTTTCATCTCTATGTTTCAGTCTATTAGCTGTCATAACAAATGGACTGTGTTCAGACGAAAACAAGCCAGAGAGAGAGATACTTGGCATATCAACTGACATATCTTGATCTCCACTCATCGTCCGTTTGATATCTGCATATTCATCTTGTAT